>NC_045989.1:26721071-26768200 GCF_010909765.2 Amblyraja radiata
GCAAAAATCAATAAATGGGATGAATGTAGAACAATTGTAAGTGGGTAGTTGATTGTTTGCACAAACAATGCGGGCTGAATGGCTTGTTTACATGGTATATTTCTCCACGATTCTGACTGTATCTGGTATATACTTTTACATCTAATTATGCAATACAAACTCATGCATTGTGAAAATGGGGAATTTGTGAAGCAAATCAAAGATTGGCTAGAGATGGTGATTGGGAGGAGATGGAGTTACATATTATAGGTTTTGGTATCTGTCAAGAGGAACAGCTCCTTCTGGGTGTCAACAGAAAGTATTTGCATTTGCAGCATGGCCCGAGGCTGCCATCACTCTATAAAGAGAGTCACTTCAAAGAGGAAAACTTCCAACGTTTTCTAACTTCCATTATTTTTCTTCCAGTTCAAGTATCATGACCACAGGCTTTTCAAAGAGATCTTACTTCCTGAGACTTCCCTCAATCAATCACTTATTGGGACCTGGTGGAAGCATCTGGTGGCAGGAGCAGTAGCTGGAGCCGTGTCTCGAACATGGACGGCCCCTCTGGACCGGCTCAAGATCTACGTACAGGTAAAGTGAAAAGGGTGATGGGAAACTAAGTTGTTGCCCTCCAGAGCAATTTACAGACGTTATCCAGGGGTCTTCCACTGGGAAATGGGAGAAACAGCAGAATCTAGAATGGCTTAGAAACATGGAAACAAAGAAAATAGGTGCAGGAGCAGGCCATTCGGCCCTTCGACCCTGCACCGCCATTCATTGTGATCATGGCTGATCATCCACAATCAGTAACCCGTGCCTGCCTTCTCCCCATATCCCTCGATTCCGCTAGCCCCTAGAGCTCTATCTAACTCTCTTTTAAATTCATCCAGTGAATTGGCCTCTACTGCCTTCTGTGGCAGAGAATTCTACAAATTCACAACTCTCTGGGTCAAAAAGTTTTTTTCTCATCTCAGTTTTAAATGGCCTCCCCTTTATTCTTAGACTGTGTCCCCTGGTTATGGACTGCACACAATACTCCACATGTGGTCTCACCAGGGCCCTATACAACTACAGAAGGACCTCTTTACTCCTATACTCAAATCCTCTTGTTATGAAGGCCAACATGTGATGGAATAACTCAATGAGTCAGGTAGCATCTCTGGAGAACATGGGTTACTCCAGCACTTTATGTCCTTCTGTGTATTAACCACATCTGCAGTTCATTGTTTGTACAATGATCTTGTATGAGAAGATCACAAAGAGATTCATCAAGGTAGTGCAGACACAATGTGGTTTACACTTGGCAAGATGTCAGATGAAAGTCCAACAGGATGGGGAAATTGGATTTATCTTGGGGAGGACAAACAGGCCAAGGGAATAAGTGGTGTACTGTATGTCTAAGACCGGTTTGCAAAGGTGAGTGCAACTTTTTACTGACTGAGGATTTGTTGCTACATTATGTAAAGGTCAGGATTAAAAGTTTGCCAATGCAACCACAATGGACCTTACATTGTTAGTGAGGAAGAAAGGCTTAGGTTGCTGGAAACCACCCAAACCTCCAGTCATTCTGTATTTATTTTACTCCTTTTTAAACGATTCAATCAGTGACCTCCACCTCCAGATAAAATCACATCAAAATCTTCCAAATAAAGGAAAATGTTGCCACCTTTTAGCACACACTCCACTAGTTTGAAGATATGAAAATTGCATGTGTGTCAGCTTACAGTGAGTTTGAAGAACAAATGAGCAGCTCGCTTGCAGCTGAGTAGAGCAGGCATTTGTGCATCTGTTGACAGATGGATCTTGGCAAGCCCTTTGTAATGGTTTCACCTCGGAACGTCACAATACACACTGCAATACAATGCAAGAACACTGCAGTGCAGCACTCTATTACACTACCATAACATCGTGTCACTGCAGGATAGGTGTGTATGACAAACCATATCACTGCAGTACAGTACTATTTTGCCATATTACAACTCTGCAATAACACTGGAGTGCACTTTAATGCGAGGCCCCAAAACTGCAGTACACTACTAAATTGCAGTAGCATTACACAGCTGTATTACACTGCTCTTTGTAACGGATTTTGGTTATAGTGGACGGTCCAACTGACTGCTGCCAAAGCTACCCCTGACCTGCGCCTCCTTCCCGGCAACTTGCAGCGCCGGCTGCCCGTGTACCTCCTCCGGTTCACACCGCAGCCAGGCTGGACTGACTGCTGCCACCACCAGCCTACACAGTTTCCTCCAAAGATCTTATAGGTTTCCACAGCTGCTTCAATGCCACCCCTGCTGCCACCACCACCGACCCTAACCTGCACTGGCCGCCCGAGGGCTGCAATCCTCGCCTCTGCCCCGGCCACCAGCAACTGGGTTGTTAACTCACCTGAATTCCAGGCCCAGTTCCAGACCGAGATTTTGACCTGAAACATCACCTATCCACATTCTCCAGAGATGCTGCCTGACCTGCTGTGTTACTCCAGCACCTTGTGTCTATTTGTGCATTAACCAGTAACTACCATTGTTTGTTTCTATTATTTCTACAATGATAATACCTTACTCAGTTATAGCAGACAACCGGCAAGCAGAATCACCCCCACCCCATGGTCCGTTACAACCAAGAGCGGAACTCGCTATCAGAACATGGAGGGGACGGGGGACACATGCGCACACTCACACACAAGCGCGCGAGGCTTCGGAGGCTCAATCCAGCGCTAAATGCAGCTCAACTCTGCCTGTGTCACCGGGTTAACTACAGCCCTGTCTAGACCAGCGCTGCTTCTCCGAGCCGGCCATATTTCCCGCAAGTCCAGGCCGGGCTGTACTGTAAGCTCACCTGGCGGGAGGAACAGGCAGAGTTAGCTGGGTTTAGCGCTGCTTCTCTGTGCTGGCCCGTCTGACTGCAACCAAAGATCCAACATCCTATAGCGGAGGATCTTTTCTGCCGACCTCTCTGGCCACCCGTGGGGGGGGGGGGGGGGGGGGGGTACTCGGGTGGGGACAGGACAGCGCCGGAGACCCGGCCGGGATCGTCCTGGCTGCGGATGAAACGCAGGTCTGTGTCACGTCTCTCTCCTCCAATTGGCGCCCTCGATCACCGGATTTTAAAATCCGGATTACAAAAACTTGGGGGGGGGGGGGGGGGGGGGGGGGGGGGGACATTGTACCTCCCAATCCCATTCTCCTTCCTTATCCCCATAACCCCTGACACCCTCACTAATCAAGATTCTGTCAATCTCCGCCTTAACAATATCCATTGATTTGGCCTCCACAGCCCTGTGGCAATGAATTCCACAAATTTACCATCCTCTGACTAAAGAAATTCCTCCACACATTCTTTCTAAAGGTATGTCCTTTTGTTCTGAGTCTATGGCCTCCGGACCTAGACTCTCCCATTAGTGGAAACATCCTCTTCACATCCATTCTATCCAGGCCTTTCACTGTTTAGTAAGTTTCAATGAAGTCCCCCCTCATCTTCCAGCGAGTAAACGCTCATCATATGTAAACCCAATCATTCCTGGGATCAGTCTCAGTCTCCCAACCTGCCCAATCCTTGTGCAGAGTCCCTGCTTTTTCTAAACTACCTACTCTAGCAACTATCTTTGTATCATGGTTTTTGATTTCTTCTTTCTCTAGGTCTATGCCATAAAAGAGAGCCTGGATCTGCTGAGCAGCTGGAGGGCGATGGTGAAGGAGGGCGGCTACATCTCACTCTGGAGAGGCAATGGGATAAATGTCTTGAAAATCGCACCAGAGACTGGCATTAAATTTCTAGCTTATGATCGGGTAATTGGCTCAGTGATCTAGACAAAGAACCTTTCTGGGGACATCTTTGCTGACCCCTAATTCATAACAATGCTGGTTTTCGATCGACGTGATCCAACCAACCCCACGAGAAGTCTGAGTGAGAAACTCTTGTTGCATTGTAACTAGTTTGAGAGACCGCTGGATTGTTGTTGATAGTTTTGAAGACAGTGGGAGAGCAACCATACTGTTCAAAGCAAGAATCAAGTTTTGTTTTAATCGACGGGAAGAAGTTGAATGTGTTTTTTAGTGTTGCTGATTGTGGGGGAGCAGACCAGAGAGGAGCAGCAGCAAGCAGGAAGTGTAAAGAGGAGTTGTTGGAAACACAAAGGAGGCAGGGTGGATCACCGGATGTGCTGTAGCTGTATGATGTGGGAGCTAGTGGACCCTTTGTGGTTCCTGGTGACCACATCTACAATACGAGTTGGTTGATTGAAGAACTCAGCCTCAAAGTTGACGACCTGGAGTCTGAGCATCAAACACTGAGGCACATCAGGGATGGGGAGAATTACCTGGACGCTGTGTTTCTAGAGGTAGTCACACCCATTAGAGTAACTGCTTCCAACGTGGTGCGTGGTCAGGAGGAAGATGCGATTGTGAGGTAGGCAAGGAAATAGAGGTAAGGGCAGTGTTAAAGGAACCCCAGCCCTTGAGCTTGTCAGGTGGGTCTGAGATTCTTGTTCCCTGTGTAGGAAGGATGAGCAATCTAACCAGGGCATCAGGATTGAGGGGGGCATTCAAGAGGGGAGAGAGGGAAGAAAAGCATAGTTGTCATTTGGGATAGTATAGTTTGGGAAGTAGACATTATTCTCTGTCACGAGGATCAGGAGCCCCAAAGGTTGTGTTGCCTGCCAGATGCTGGGGTTTGGACCCCTCTTCTGAGCTATAGAGGAACTTGGAGTGGTAGGGGAAATATCTAGTTCTCATGGTCCATGTGGGTACCAATGACATAGGTAGAACGAGGAAAAGGGTTCTGCTAAGGGAATTTCAGCAGCTAGGGGCTAAATTGAAAAGTAGAACCAAAAAGGAAATAATCTCTGGATTGCTACCCGAGCCACAAGCAAATTGGCACAGGGTTGAGAACATTAAAGAATTGAACGTGCGGCTCAAAGATTGGTGTGGAAGAAGTGGTTTAAATTTGTGGGATATTGGCACCAATATTGGGGAAGTGGGGAGCTGTTCTCAACGTGACCCGGCTGGGACCTGGGTCCTGACAAACTACATAATCAGAACTAAATAGTGGGGAGGGGGTCATCAAATTGGAAATGTGTGGATGAGGTAAAGGGAAGGAGAGTGCAGGAGAGCCTACAGAGTTTGTCGAGCATAAGGCGACCGTGGCTGACAAGGGAAGTCAAAGACAGCATAAATCTAAAAGAGAAGGCATATAATAATGATGTTACAAAACCTACTTTCAGCGGCGCTCCAGATCTGCCACTGGCTGTGCGTTCGACCGGAGCCTTTGTGTGTGGGGGGGGATTAAAATGCAGGTTTGTTTTGCTTGTCGGAGAGGGATTTCCTCAGGCTGCTAGTTGATGAAGAAAAATCGATCGGACTTTCGTTCCGGGTTTAAAAACAATTTAAAAAAATATAAATCACTGGACAATTTAATTGCTGGATTAAAGGAAAAAGCGACTTCTAATGCCCTCAACGTCACAGATCGCAATATCAGGACAAAACAAAAGGTACGTCGTTTATTTCACATATAATCTTGCTTCTTCGGGTGGCTTTAGTTTAATTTTACGATGCGAAAATGTTATTTAGTCCCCATAAGAGTCGGCCGTGTCTTGCTTGCCGATATGGGCTTAAAATTCACGGCAATGGCAACGTTCCAATCGATCACATTCCAGAAATATCCACTCAAGATGATTAAAATTCTCTTTTTTTTGGACAATCATGTCATGAGCATCTAAATCGTCTATATTTTGTGTTATTGTCTATCCATAATCAATATTTTTATACTAAATATCCACAACAGTTTTTGTCACATGCATTGTGCAAAAAATAATAATTTTGATTATATTGAGAGTGGATGTTTCTAGATTTAAAAATCATGTTACATTGTGAATTCTTGTGTGAATGGGATCAGTTTGTTATTCGTATACTTAGGCTATTTAAAAATGTTAGCCTTTTCTTAAGAAATGGATAGATGTTTAGATCTAGTAATTAAATTTAGACGAATTGATTAGATGAATTTAATTGATTTGATGAAACTAATAAATATGAATTTTTTGTTGGGTAATTACTACTTGTTTTAGCGTTTAACTTTATCATTTCTACCTTTTTTCTAAAACTGCAAATAATAACTTGTTTCTGTAAATGCTGTTCAGTGTTTTTTTTCCTTTACATTTTAAACAGATGTCTCCAAAGAAGAAATACAAAATTGTCAATCCAAATGCCCAGCAAAAGAAACTGATTTAGACAGCATTCACAGAGATTATCCGAATTTGGACTACTCCAAATGTGATGATCTACAGACATTCTTAATGGGAAAGTAGTGGGCAGAAAGGCATGGCATGCGTGTTTGGAAGAGCAAAAAACCTGTAGTTTACAATGCCAAAATTGATAAGTTGAGGAAAAACAAGGTGTACAGAGTTGCTTATTGGTTACAATCTGATGAGTATGATGATGCTACTGATTATGATATGCCAATGTACCAGCCAGCAACTGATCTTCTGATAAATTGTAATTTATTTACCTATCTGTTACGGACTTACAACATATAATACAATAATATTAAAGTTCTGATCTTGAGAATATCACATTTTTGAATTTTCAAGGCAGTCTCGGTGTTTATTACTATTTGTGTCACAACGGTCAATTTTGTAATCAGCTACATTTAGGTAACTGACTAATTATATGCTTTAATGTAAGTAAGCATCTAAGTAAGATGTTTTATATTTGTTTCAGAATGCTTCAATCTATAATCACTGAAAATTTCATTCAGTTTTCTTAATTTTTAAGAAAGCTATGGGCTTTTGACTGTCCTCGATCACAGCTTTTGAGTTAAGTCAATGGAAAAGCAATAGGGAACAAGATGCTAATTTCCGAGTATGAAAATGGCCATAACTTTTTTAATACTGAAGATTTGAAAGTGAATTAGGTGTCAAATTAAAGTTATTTTTATGCTTTATCTGATGGAATAAATTATAGGCTTGATTTTTTAATTCTCAAAATTTTGTAACATTGCTACATATAATATTACAAACATTAGTGGGAAGCTAGAGAATTGTGAAGCTTTTAAAAACCAACAGAAGGTAACTAAAAAGGCAATAAGTGGAGAAGAGGAAATATGAAATTAAGCAAGCCAATTATAGCAAACATCTCCTCAGATATATAAAGAGTAAGAAGGAGGCAAGAGTGGACATTGGAGTGCTGGAAATGATGCTGGAGAAGTGATAATGGGGATTAAAGAAATGGCAGATGAATTCAAACTTTTTTTTGCATCAGTCTTCACAGTGGAGGACAACAGCAATGTGCCTGAAATTCAAGAGCGTCAGAGGGTGAACGTGAGTGGAGTGGCTATTACTAAGGAGAAGGTGCTTGGGAAGCTGAAAGGTCTGAGTTGGATAAGTCACGTGGACCGAATGGCCTGCACCTCAGGCTTCTGACAGAGGTGGCTTTAGAGATTGGGGGACATTAGATGTGATCTTTCAAGAATCAGTACAATCAGGAGGCTGGAAAGTTGCAAATATTCAAGAAGTGAGCAAAGCAGAGGAGTGGAAACTATAGACCGGTTAGCCTGACTTCAGTGGTTGGTAAGATTTTAGAGTCCATTATAAAGGATGAGGTTTCTGAGCACTTAAAAGCAAATCTTAAAGTAAGGCAAAGTCAACATGGATTTGTGAAAGGGAGATTTTGTCTGACAAATCTATTAGAATTCTTTGAGAAAGTAAATAACAGGATAAACAAAGGAGAGTCAGTGGATGTTGTTTACCTGGGTTTTCAGAAGGCCTTTGATAAGGTGCCGCACGTGAGGCTGGTAAAGAAGATGAGAGCCCATGGTATCAGAGAAGATATTAGCATGGATAGCAAGGTGGCTGAATGGCAAACCACTTATTTCCATTTCACTTTCCTCCTACTATTCCAGTACCTTAGTTGCCAGTTTTTCTTTGATATCTTTCTTTAGTAGCCAGTTTTGAAGAGCTTCCCTGAACCACAAGAGCCAGTAGGATGTGGTAACACAAAGGGAGGTAGCAATCACAGTTGTTCCTTTCCACACCCAAGGACGTCAGTTGTACTTTCCAGCAAGATTACTAATCAGCCGTCCAGGCAGAATCAAGCAACAATACCGTGTCACATAGTCAAAGAGTCATACAGCAAGGAAAATTTGCCCATGCCGGCT
This sequence comes from Amblyraja radiata, assembly GCF_010909765.2. Classification (NCBI taxonomy): domain Eukaryota; kingdom Metazoa; phylum Chordata; class Chondrichthyes; order Rajiformes; family Rajidae; genus Amblyraja; species Amblyraja radiata. The sequence continues at coordinate 26,729,202 of NC_045989.1, forward strand.
AACATGCCCTATCTATACGAATCCCACCTGCCCGCATTTGGCCCATATCCCTCTAAACCTTTCCCTTCCATGTACCTATCTAAATGTTTCTTAAATGTTGCGATAGCACCTTCCTCAACTACCTCCTCCACAGCTCATTCCATATATCCACCATCCTTTGTCTAAAAAAAGTTACCCCTCAGGTTCCTATTAAATCTTTCTCCTCTCACTTTAAACCCGTGTCCTCTGGTTCTCGATTCCCCTACTCGGGTAAAAGATTCCATGCATTTACCCTATCTATTCCTCTAATGTTCTTGCACACCCCTCCAAGATCTGTATGTCTAACTCAGCGCTGACTCCTGCTTGGGCCAAGACATTTATAGCATAGGTATCTGCACTATACATTGGAAATAATCTCACAAATGGTAGTAATTACTTCTCTTCACAGGTTTTTTTATAGTCAGTATCATACACCTGACATACACATATCATATCAAACGTGCCCACACTGACAAACATGTCCCATCTACACTAGTCACACCTGCCTGAAGGTCTTGCAAACGCCCTTTTGGTGAGAGAATTAAACAAAAATCACAGCCATTTGAGTGACAAAATTTCTCCTTAACCTTTCCTATCCATGTACCTGTCAAATTGTTTCTTAAACGTTGCAATAGTCCCTGCCGCAACTACCACCTCTGCCAACTCATTCCATACACTCATCACCCTTTGTGTGAAAAAGTTACCCCTCAGATTCTTATTAAATATTTTCCCCTTCATCTTAAACCCCTGTCCTCTGGTTCTCAATTCCCCTAATCTGGGCAAGAAACTCTGCGTCTACCCGATATATTCCTCTCATGATGTTATACACCTCGAGAAGATCACCCCTCATCCTTCTGTGTTACAAGGAACAGAGTCCCAGCCTACTCAACCTCTCCCCATAGCTCAGACCTTCGAGTCCTGGCAACATCCTTGTAAATCTTCTCTGTACCTTTCCAACTTGACAACATCTTTCCTATAACGTGGTACCCAGAACTGAATGCCATAATCTAAATACGGCCTCACCAATGTCTTATATAACTGCAACATTAAATCTGTGTTGTAGAGTCCGAGAGAGATACAGCACAGAAACAGATTCTTTGGTCCACTAAGTCCACGTCAACTGCCCTGTTTTGCTGGCAAGGCAAACATTTATTGCTTATCCTTGATTTTCTTTGAATTAAGTGACTTACCAGATCATTTTGACATTAAGCCATGTTTAAACTATGTCACAGCTGAACCAAGTAAGAGCATCAGAAGGATTTTAACGAATCGGCTAGGTTTTTATGAGAATCCAGTGATTTTACGGGAAACATGGTTTTCACTTCACATTTTATTCCTTGAACTTTCAATTACTAACTATGCTAGTGGGATCCGCCTCTGAACCGACAGTCCAAATCTCCCCAAATTGGTCTACTGACTTAATCATGGTGCTGCCAGAATGTTGCATGGTGCTGGCAGCAATGTTGAATAACTTAACAGATAGATGTACAATTATTCCTATACTTACATTATATCCCCCATTGTGTGTTTTTGAACAGTACAAGAAGTTTTTCAGCGACAGCCACACCAAGTTGACCATCTATCAACGCTTTGCTGCTGGATCTCTTGCAGGTGTCACTGCTCAGACCATTGTCTACCCAATGGAGGTAACATCCATGCTAAAGAAGGGCTTCTGAAGTTCAGGCAATTGTTGATGGATGTGTTGGTCAATCCAGTATCAACAAAGTTGGAATTGCTTACAAAAACCTTCTTCAGAGAGAAATGTAATTTAGTTATAGTTTAGTCATACAGCACGGAAACAGGCCCTTTGGCCCACCAAGTCCACGCCAACCAACAATCACCTAATCACACTAGTTCTATGTTATCCCATTTTACAGAAACCAATGAACCTACCACCCACACATCTTTGGGATGTGGGAGGAAACTGGAGCATCCGGAGAAAATCCATATGGTCACTAGGAAACGTGCAAAGTCCCCACAGATAGCATCCGAGGTCAGGATCGAACCCAGGTCTCTGGCACAGTGAAGCAGCAGCTCTACCCACTGCGCTACTGTCGTCCTGTAGTAGCGAGCAACGAATCTGAGGTTAAATACAGTACAAAAACGGACCCTTTGACCCAATGTCCATGCCAACCAAGGTGCTTTTCTAAGCAAGGCCCATTTGCCTGTGATGGCCCAAATCTCTCAAAATATTTCCTATACATATTCCTGTCCAAATGTCTTTAAGCTTTTTAATTGTATCTGCCTCTATCACTTTATCTGGCAGCAAGTTTCACATGCTCACCACCCTCTGAGTGAAAGACCTGACCCATAAGATCCTCTTTAAATCTTTCCCTTTTAACCTGAAACCTCTGCACTCCACCTGAGGAGGCAAATGCTTTGTTTGTTCTGAAAGGTTGCATTTCCAGCAGTGCAGAATGCCTTCAGCATGACACTGACTTATCAGCTCAATGTCTGTGCGATAGGAAGTCAATCCATAACATTTCCTGGAAGAATGGAAGGTAAAATGGAAAAACAGTTCATTTTTAAATGATGAGATAGTTATAAATGTTGCTATCTTGAGTAGTGAGTTGAGTGGGTTAGAATTCAGATGCAGATGGTATTAGAAAGATAAACAAGTACTGAGAGTTGCAGCACAGAAATATTGGTCATGATTTATTATCATCTTAACTAAGGTACAATGAAACTGCAGATAGATTGTACCATACACAAGTACAATGGTAGTGAAAAAAAATAAACTGATAGCTGCAGAGAGAGTGCAGATGGGCTTACATACACTATTATAGTTTGGTAAAGTTAGATCTTATTGAAATATATTGCAACGTTTAAGAATCATTTAAACAGGTACATGGAAAGGATAGTTTGAGATGAATCTGGGCAAAATGCAGGCAGGTGGGACTAGTGTAGATGTGGCTTGTTGGTTGGTGTGGCCTGAAGGGCCTGTTTTCACACTATATGAATATCTCTTTACAGAGGTCCAAATTTTCCAAAATTATAGTGCTCAAATTTGATATAGCCTGTACACCAAATACAAATGTAATAAAAAATAAACATGTTATACAGTACCAAATTTCAATCAGATTACAATACATCTGAAACACAAAAACCTTAACATTTTAAAATCCTTAGAATTTTGAAGTCGTTACATGAAGGAAGAAGGAACATCCTCCAATATTTATTTTGGGAGCCGACAGAGTTTGGCGAGCTGTGGCCATGAAAAGCTAATTTCCATCACATTTCCTCAAGGTTTTTGGAGTATGTTGTTTGCAGGCACTTGAGGTTTTTGTTGGATCAGATTTCTGAGAATTCTGTAGCGATGTCTGCAAAGCAGCATTGCTGTTAAAGGTCAACGAGCTGACAGAAACCTTTGTGTCGTTGCGAGTAACTGCATATGTATGTACGTAAGTGAACATGTATGTGAATGCAGCCAGCCTGCTGCTCATCTCACAACATAATGACTGTAAATTGACATCTGTTGTCATTCTAATAATATAAACGCTGGGCCTACAGATCCTAAGAGGACAGCAGAAGTGGAAGCTGGCTCTTGATCAATCTAGAACTCAAGGATTGAACATCAGGATTAAGGAGAAATCTCTTCACTCAAGTGGCTTTGATTTTTTTTAAATTCTCTTGCCTAAACGGAGTGTGCAAGACCATTGGCATGTGGGGCTCAGGCAGGAAAGAGGATGAGTAGGGTGATCAGATTAACAGTTCTGTTAAGCTGTTGCAAGTAAGAATTTCATTGGTTTGTGGTCTGTATATTTGATAATTAAACACAACTCTATTTCAAATTAGTTCCATGGCTTCATGACATTTTCTCACAACTATTTCTTATTTTCTATGGCAATGGCATTCTTGCGATTCCCAAGACTTGACATAAAGAACCAATCCCCTGAAGCCTTTAATAATTTAACATAACATATGTGATTTAATACTTCAGATCACCATGGCTTCTGTCTGCTTTTTAACAGTTTTGATGTGGTGCAGAGAAGCTCACTATTCCTCAGTTTTGTGTCCTCCACAAACGTTGTGTTTGGCCTTTTGCACCTAATCCAGATGAATAAATATCACAAAAAGCAGCTGCTAATGCTTTGCTTCTACTGATTTTCTTGCACTGGCTGGGGGTTTTGCAGCCATTGGCCACTGAATCCAGACCTCTGATGTTGTTGTAGAGAGTGTGGATAGGTGATGTTTTGGATCAGGACTTTCATCAGACTCAGTTGTTTCTCTATAATACTGTTGACATGTCTGATATTATGTTTTATTGAAAGCCGATCTATCTGAAACCCACATTAACAAATGTAATTGTGGTAATCACCTGCATTTTGTTTGGCTTTCTTTTCTGGGAAACTCAAATCACTGCAGGATCATTACAGAAAAAAAGCTTGCTTTTGAAATATTACTGTTTAAAAATCCTTTTCATCCAGAATCATTGATATATATGCTTACTGAGATCATGAGTTTAATGAAGATTTCCTCATGGTTTAGGTACTGAAGACGAGACTGGCACTTGGATATACGGGTCAGTACAAAGGAATCAACGATTGCATGAGAATTATCATCAAAATTGAAGGTCTTACTGCTCTATACAGAGGCTACTTCCCAAACCTACTCGGCATCATCCCGTACGCAGGCATTGAGCTTACAGTCTATGAGGTATGTTTCAACACAAAATACTTTGGATTTAGTGAGAGAGGGCTGTTCCACCACAACAGCCACTGCCGACTGCCCACACATTGATGTTGTTGGAGTTCCCAAGAAGGAGTTTCAAAGAAGGAAGTGATGATATAATAGAAACATACAGGTCTTGAGATGGACCATTTGGGGTATTTTAAAAGGAAGAAGATACATTTTAGAAAGACCAGGGAAGAGAGGATTGTGGTTCTGGCAGCAGAAGAGATGAGGCCTCTGGGACAGATCATTTTGATTGGCAGATAATAGACAATAGGTGCAGGAGTAGGCCATTCGGCCCTTCGAGCCAGCTATTCAATGTGATCATGGCTGAAAGTATCCAGAGAACCGGCCTCACTGCCCTCTGAGGCAGAGAATTCCACAGACTCACAACTCTCTGTGAGAAAAAGTGTTTCCTCATCTCCGTTCTAAATGGCTTACCCCTTATTTTTAAACTGTGGCCCCTGGTTCTGGACTCCCCCAACATTGGGAACATGTTTCCTGCCTCTAGCGTGTCCAAACGCTTAATCTTATACGTTTCAATAAGATCCCCCCCTCGTCCTTCTAAACTCCAGAGTGTACAAGCCCAGCCGCTCCATTCTCTCAGCATATGACATCCTGGGAATTAACCTTGTAAACCTACGCTGCACTCCCTCAATTGCAAGAATGACCTTCCTCAAATTAGGGGACCAAAACTGAATACAATACTCCAGATGTGGTCTCACTAGGGCTCTGTACAACTACAGAAAGACCTCTTTGCTCCTATACTCAACTCCTCGTGTTATAAAGGCCAACATGCCATTCGCTTTCTTCACTGCGTGCTGTACCTGCATGCTTACTTTCATGGACTGATGTACAAGGACCCCCCAGATCCCGTTGTACTTCCCCTTTTCCCAACTTGACACCATTTAGGAAGGGCAGGCTTGCGGAGATAAGTGGGATACTCCTGCTCCTATTTTCTTCTAATGCCCAGCTATTAGAAGGATTTCATTCAGGTGGAAAGGATGCAGCAAAGATTCAAGAGGATATTAAGAGGATTCAAGAGGACTAGAGGGTTTGAGTTGTAAAGTTAGGTTGGGACTTTTTTCTCTGGAACATCGGAGGTTGAGGAATGACCTTAAAGAACAGAAATAGGATGAATGGTCATAGTCCCGTTCCCCCCACTGCCTCACAAGGCTCTGGTATGATATATATGGAATGAACTGCCAGAGGAAGTGGTGCAGTTCAGTACAATTACAAGGTACATGGATAGTACAGTGAATAGGGAAATGGGCCAAATTCAGGCAAATAGCACGAGCTCGGGTAAATATCTCGGTCAACATGCTGGAGTTAGGCCAAAGAGCCCTTTTCACAATGATTTGTTGACTCTATAGCTGTCAAACCAACATTTGTGACCAGAAAGCTGGGCACCATTTTATTTTAAGGGCAACTTCAGGCAGTGCGGTTGAGTCCCTTCCAATTTACATGGCAATGCTCTTTATCACAGCCACCCTCTGTGAAAGACAGGCAAAGTGCACAGATGATCTTTTGTCAAGGAACTTTGGTCTGATCCCTCAACTCAAACAAGTAAGCAGGAATTGTTCTGTACTGACACAGCTCCAAGATTCTCTTTGGTCAACCAGTTAACCAAAGGAGCAGGCCAAAGTCTGAAGAAGGGTCTTGACCTGGAACATCACCTATCCATGTTCTCCAGAGATGCTACCTGACCTGCTGAGTTACTCCAGCACTTTGTGTCCTTTTAGGACAAAGTCTTCCTAAGCTCAAGTTTATTTTTGTCACATGTACTGAGGTACAGTGAGAAGCTTTGTTTTGTATGATACAAACAGATCAGATCACACTTTACAAAAATACAACCAAACTCAAGTAGAATAGATAGAGCGACTGGGGAAGATACAGGGGCAGAATATAGTTCTCAGCATCAGTTCCATCAAAGTCCAAAGTCCGCGATGTAGTAGAGGTGAATCGGGCAGTTATTGAAGGAATGTTCAGAAGTCTGATGATGAGGGGAAGAAGCTGTTCCCGAGTGCGATTGTTCCCGAGTGTGTGTTCCCGAGTGTGTGTTCCCGAGTGTGTGTTCCCGAGTGTGTGTTCCCGAGTGTGTGTTTAACCTTCTGTATCTTCTGCCAGACAGGAGCAAGGAGGAGGAGGAAGAATGACCTGGGTGAGACAAGTCTTGGGCAATATCATTATCTCGCATACCTAACATTCTACTCTGCTAAACTGCTACTGAAAGCCATTTGGCCCATTCTCACAGACCATGCATCATTAATGGACTTTATGTTAATGTTTTGAGTTGTCACCACTTTCTATCCTGTTATGCATATTACTCATTGTTTGTGTATTTTCTTCTCATTTGATTACAGAGTTCAAAGAAAGCCTATTGCCAGAAATATGGGCAAAGCCCAAATGACCCTGGTATGTTCATCCATCTTGGCTGCGGCACCATCTCCAGCACCTGCGGACTGCTGGGCAGCTATCCCCTGGCACTCCTCAGGACCAAGATGCAAGCACATGGTAAGCTGTTTCACCTCAGTTCAAGATTCCTTCATTAAACACACCAAATAATATGGTGATCAGCTTACTGAACAAACTCTGTGTAACTGACGGACTGAAGCTAACATCAGTCAGCCTCTAAAGTATACGTTATTGGCAGGAGCAAAGCATTAAGGAATAGTTTGATGCATTGATTTGGAGGCAGAGGAAACATGGCAGCCATGGGTTACATGAAGTCCCAAGATGCAGTTTCTGGTGTCAAACACTCCTTTGATATTAACCAAAACAGCGGGAGGAACTCAGCGGGGCAGACAATGTTTGTGGAGTGAATGGACAGCCGAAGGAGCCTTGAAAATCAGAAACAAGAGTCTGAAAAAGGGTCCCAATCCAAAAGGTCACCTGTCTATTCCCTCAACAGATGCTGCCTGACCACTGTTTTGCTCAGCATATTCCAGCATTTCCTTGTGACTTCCTTGATATAGCAGTTATGTGAAATGTGTGATATCCCAGATGCTTCTCAGTGGCACAGTGGTATCAGGGGTCAGCATGAAACCATCACTCACCTCATCATCCAGTGAATTTGCCTGTACTTAAGACAAGAAGCCGAGAGCTTGGGCTAGGGACTAAGAGATGCAGTGATCTCTGTGCTGCTGCTGGCCAGCTCCAAGCGCCATCACAACAGACCATGCAGTAACAACCTACCTTCCCATTCCCAATATGGTACAGCCTTTGGCTTAAATCTGATGGCAAACACCAGATACATTTTTCCAAGTTTTGTTAAACACCTTTGACCAGAATGGTGTATATTTCCGAGCAATCGCAGCATCCCGAGTGCAACAGAACAGGAAGATCGCCGATTTAGCCTTGTGTTCTAATTTTACTGACTTCCTGTCCAGTCAATCATTTCAGCCCGAAGGCCCAATATCCCATGAGAATGTCAGGAACAATGATTTGCTTGGGAATCTGGAAGATTGATTGAGAAACATGGAAACCTGACCAGCCAGTGCCAGATGGTTACCCCTTACCAACCTGGTTGCCTTCTTACCAACCTGTTTGGTTGCCAGTTGCCTCACATCTCGCAGCAGATTGGTCCTGGATTCCTTAGAGATAATTGATCATTCCCACCTTCAGGTGTGAGAGTTTTGGGACCATGTTTCACATAGAATTACCCACACCCCCCCTTGAATGATTGCCCTAATACCTGGTTACTGTCTGGGTTAAGCTTTTACCTGTCCACACCGAGATCGGGCTTTGAAATTGTACTTGCCAATGGGTTAAATTGTTCCAATGTGTAATGCACAGGATGTTTTCTTTCTATAGCTGTCGTCTCAGACAGGACACAGGCAAGCATGGTTCAACATATCATCACCATCATGGAAGAGCAAGGCTTGAGAGGGTTTTATCGAGGATTCACACCCAACTGCATGAAAGTTGTCCCAGCCGTGAGCATCAGCTTCGTTGTCTATGAGCAGATGAGGAATCTTCTTGGTCTCACCTACAATTAATCAGCAGAAAATGTCTCAAAATGTAACTAATTCTTCCCATATTTCTCTTCGATCCTGACCTGGAAAATGGGAGAAGAAGTTGAATAATGGAAGGAAACAAAAGCCATGTTGAGGAGCTGAAAGTTCTACCTCAGTCCAGATTCAGGCAGTCAGAAACCACTTCATCAGCTGTCACATCATCTCAGTCTCTATATACCAAAGATTATTCAACCAGTAATCACACCCAGTCTATGCATCAGAGGTCAGCTCAATAGTTAACTCATTAGGACCATCGAAATCTATGAGAAAGCAGAGCCAACTAAACAGCTAGTCAATTAAAAGTTAGTTATTCGCCATTTCATATCGAACTAAACAACCAACAAGACAGCTAACTCATCATCAGTTTGCCAACCAAACTTCAGCAGGCCTGTTAAGCAGAAATTTGAAGGCCAGCAAACTATCAGGTTACCAGTAGCAGCAAGCAGTGAAAGATACAGAGTCCAAAGGTCAAGTTATCAACAGTTTAAGGGTCAGCAAACCAATATGAATATTAGATAACTAAATAACAATCCAACCCCAGTTAACTATCAGAGAATCAGTTACCTAACTGGATATCAGGTATCCTATCAACATATGGCCAGCTGACCAAATAACATAAAAAATAACCAAGTAACCAACCAGCTAATCAATCAACAGAAGACTAGTTAACTATGGCCAGCAAATTAACTAGCCAACCAACCAACCATCTAGGTGTAGGAAGGTCAGCTATCCATCAAAATACCAGAAAATAACCTGGTAAATGTAAAGAGAAATCTAGAAAGCTACTAATGTGAGCAAATAACTTAATATATATAACCAACCAATGGAATGTCAGTCAATCATTAGGAGTCAGATATTAAACAATTTGAATCCCAATAAGCCAACTATCTGGAGTCTATTGAACCAATAACATGACCATTGCTCCTTAGATAACCAATTAACCATTTAATGGAAGGCATGCTATCCAACTAACCTAAGGAGAGCCAAAGAAGATTAGCTGAACAACCAAGTTAAGGATAGCTAACCTGCCAACATAGCAGCAGCTAATCTACAACCAGATGATAACAAACCAACATGTCAGCCAAACCATAATCAGTCGAGCAGCTAATCAAGTTAGAAACCAATCGGTATTACTCCAGCTAAGTAAGGAATATGGCAACAAACCAAGTAGGCATATGAACGAGCCTATCACACTAACAAGCAGGCCAGTTAATAGTGGGGCCAACTAATCAAACATCGAAGACTTGATCATCAGTTGCTAATTGAGGTCAAATTACCCGTCAGAAACTCAATGATCTAACTACCAAAGGACAGGCGAAGCAACAATGACAGTTAAATAACCTTGGGGGCTTACATTCACTGATTCTTAAAGACAACAAGACATCTCACTAGTTTACTCTATTTGTTATATTGGGACTGTATGTGGAAGTCTGACAGCAGCTCGATTAATCATCTGGTCATGTTAAAATATGTGATTTCAATGGAAACGGGGATCCTGAGGATGTTGCCAGGACTGGGGGTTGTTCTCTGTGGAACAGAGGAGGCTGAGGGAAGGCGAGCTGAAGAGAATAAAATTATGAGTGAAATAAATATAGAGGCCAGGGGTGAATCATTGTGGCATAGATTTGGAGTAATTGGGAAACAGATTAAAGGAGATATTGAAGAAAACTTTTTTCAGGCAAGGATGCTGCATCTGTAGCTCACTGCTGGAAGGGTGGGAGTGAGAGAGACCCTTGCTGCATTTAAACAAAATAGCAAAACTCCGATATCTGCTATCAGATCAATCAGAAATCCCGATGGTTCAAGCATCTTTGATCTTCCTATTTGCTGGGACTGAGATCTTGTATTCCCTTCCTACTCACTGGGGCATGGATCCTGCACTTCCATTTAAGTCTCGTGCTCTCTTTACATTTACCATGTTCACTGTAAAGCCAGCAGTCTGCTAATCCAGCACCTCTGTTTCCCCCAAGTGTGCCCTGTTAGTGGAGTTTTACTGCACCTGGAGTAATTCACTGCAGGGTTATGGAACTTGTGCCAGAAAAGGATTTAGGTTTGGTAGCTACTTTTTACATGAGTACAGACACGATAGGTTAGATAGCCTCTTTCTGTATCATAAATGTTTTGTGATCCTAAATGTGTGAAATATTTTAATTCTTCAAAATGAAATAAAGACATTGAATGTAAAAAAGCATCAAACTCCCACTATACTGGTATTTACTTTCTGTAGCATTCTCTCCATCCACACTAACATTTATCTTTCCATCATAAATGTTAATATTGTTTTGAATAGGGACAGGTTTGGATGTTAGGGGAAGATACTTAATTGGGACAATGTCATTTGGCAGAAGCAATAGAAGGTGGATTGGGATCAGTAGTTATTGGCTACATCCACAGATGACATGTTGGACTAGTTTAAAACACAAAATGCAGGATCAGGATGTTACAGGATAAGTCCCCAGGGCCTGATCAGATCTGTCCCACGTTATTGAGGGAGGCGAGAGGAGATTCCGGATGCCTTGATGAGGACCTCCATTTCTGGCCCCGGAGGACGGGGAAGTAAGAAGAATCCAGGGAATTATAGAGAGGTGAGCCTCGGGTCAGTGGTAGGGAAACTACTGAATGAGAATTCTTCAAGATAGGGTTTATTTTGATTGGAAGAAAATTGACTAATTAGGGATAGCCAGCCCAGCTTTGTAGGCAGCCTGTCATGTCTTACTAATATGGTTGACTTTTCGAGGAGATGATAAAGGAGATTGATGAAGGTAGGGTGATGGTTGTTGTCTATATGGATGTTCGTAATGTCAGAACTGAACGAGGAGGAGGACACAAATGCAGGCTCAGACACGGGGCAGATCAGTCTTCGGCGTTTAATCGGTCCAAGTCAGTACACAGGTAGGCAAAACAGAGGCAACAGTACCATATAGGAGCAGGCAAGAATCAGTGGTCGAAAATACAGGCAAAGGTCGAGATCACAAGGTCACAAGATTTCGAGAGCTGGAACGAGGTGATACCAAGTAGCATACACAACGAACTGGCAATGGGAACTAAAACACAAAAGGCTTAAATACAGACTAGCAGGGGATAACGAGACACAGGTGAAACACATCAGGGCGTGGCCAACAGACTAGCAGGGGATAACGAGACACAGGTGAAACACATCAGGGCGTGGCCAACAATCACATGAGGGTAAACGACCTGACAGGAAATGGGACCTGAAACAAGAGGAGATGCGAGACACCAAAATAAAACAAGAATGCAAACTCTAATACTAAAAACCAATAAGAAACAGAAACTAGATCAAACGCGAGACCTGACAGTACCCCCCCCTCCACGGCCGGCTCCTGACGGCCCAGGATCTTCAGGATGTTGGCGCCGATAGTCCCTGATAAGTTCCGGGTCGCATATGTTGCGAGCTGGCACCCAAGACCGCTCCTCAGGTCCATACCCCTCCCAATCTACAAGATACTGACAACCACGACCACGCCGGCGCATCCCCAGCAACCGGCTGACCGTAAACACTGGACCCCCATCAAGGAACCGGGGGGGCGGAGGGGGTGTGGAGGCAGGGACCAGAGGACTCTCCTTAAATGGCTTCAGACGGGAGACAAGGAAAGTAGGGTGGACCCTCATGGCACGGGGGAGTTTGAGACGAACCGCCACAGGATTGATGACCTTCGATATGGGGAAAGGACCAACAAAACGAGGAGCCAGCTTCCGGGATTCCACCCTCAGCGGTAAGTCTCGAGTGGAGAGCCACACCCTTTGACCAGGCGAGTATACTGGAGCCGGCGTTCTTCCACGGTCAGCCATCCTCTTGTAACGCGCAGAACTGCGCAACAGCATCTGACGAGCCTCATTCCAAACCTTGCGACAGCGACGGACGAGAGCCTGAGCGGAGGGCACACTGGACTCCTTCTCCACAGCAGGGAACAATGGCGGTTGATAACCATAGGCACACTGGAATGGAGAGAGACCAGAGGATGAGCAAGGAAGTGTGTTGTGTGCATACTCCACCCAAATAAGGTGTTTGCTCCAAGTTGAAGGGTTCTGTGCCACCAAGCACCGCAGTCCTGTCTCCAATTCCTGGTTAAGGCGTTCAGTCTGTCCATTGGATTCCGGGTGATAACCAGATGTAAGGCTGACCGTGGCGTCCAACAGAGAACAAAACTCCTTCCAAAACCTGGACACGAACTGAGGCCCCCGGTCAGACACAATGTCTCTGGGAAATCCATGAATGCGAAAAACATGACAGCATGACCTCTGCCGTCTTCTTGGCGGAGGGAAGCTTGTGCAACGCAATGAAATGGACCATCTTAGAAAATCTGTCCACTACAGTCATGACTGAGGTGTTACCTTCAGAAGAGGGCAAGCCCGTGACAAAGTCCATGGAGATGTCTGACCAGGGGCGTGAGGGAACAGGCAGCGGATTCAGGAGGCCAAAGGCGGCCCGACGGGAGGTCTTGTTCTGAGCACAAATACTGCAGGCGGCGACGTACTCCTTAATCCCCCTCTCCATGGAAGGCCACCAAAACCGCTGTTTGGCCACAAACAGGGTTCGGCGGACACCGGGATGACAGGAGATCCGAGACGTATGAACCCAGTGAATCACCTGTGAACGAAGAGACTCGGGAACAAACAGACGATTAGAAGGACACCCTAGCGGAGACTGAACACCAGCAGTTGCCTCGGAAACTCTCTTCTCAATCTCCCAAGTAACCGCCCCAACAAAACAGGAAGCAGGCAGAATGGGAGTAGAAACCTTAGGGGATGGGTCAGGATCAAACTGTCTGGAGAGAGCATCAGGTTTGCCATTCTTGGCACCAGGGCGGTAAGACAGTACAAAATCAAATCGATTAAAGAAGAGCCCACCTTGCTTGGCGCGAGTTGAGGCGTTTGGCTGACCTGATGTATTCCAGGTTTTTGTGGTCTGTCCAAACTAGAAACGGCTGCTTGGTACCCTCCAACCAATGTCTCCATTCCTCCAAGGCTGTTTTAACCGCTAACAGTTCACGGTTACCCACATCGTAATTTCTCTCAGCAGGAGAAAGCTTCTTTGAGAGGCAAGCGCAGGGATGTAATCGACCATCTGTGGGGGATTTCTGTGAGAGTACGGCCCCGATGCCCACACCCGAGGCGTCCACCTCAACCACGAACTGGAGTGACGGGTCAGGGTGAACCAGGATGGGGGCTGAGGAGAAGCTCCTCTTGAGTCTCATAAATGCAGTTTCTGCTTGAGAGGACCAAGAGAAAGGCACGTGGGGTGAGGTAAGAGCATGGAGTGGTGCAGCAGTGACACTAAAGTTCCGGATAAACTTCCTATAAAAATTTGCAAACCCAAGGAACCCCTGAAGTCGCTTACGACTGGAGGGTGTAGGCCAGGTGGCCACAGCACTGACCTTGCTCGGGTCCATCTGTATACCAGCAGGTGATACAACATAACCAAGGAATTGAACAGTGTTAACATGAAATTCACATTTCTCAGCTTTCACAAACAGATCATTCAGGAGCAAACGTTCTAGCACCTGGTGTACATGCTGCACATGGGAAGTCTCGTCTGGAGAAAAAATCAAAATGTCATCAAGGTACACAAACACAAATCGGTTCAGCATGTCCCGTAATACATCATTAACCATGCCTTGAAAAACTGCTGGAGCATTAGTAAGACCAAACGGCATGACCAGATATTCATAATGACCACTGGGTGTGTTAAACGCAGTTTTCCATTCATCCCCGTCCCTTATCCTCACCAGATGATACGCATTTCTAAGATCTAACTTAGTGAATACTGCAGCGTCTTTTAACAGTTCAAATGCAGAGGAGATAAGAGGAAGAGGGTATCTGTTCTTAACAGTAATGTCATTGAGTCCTCTGTAGTCAATGCAGGGCCGAAGTGTTCCATCCTTCTTATCCACAAAGAAGAATCCAGCTCCTGCAGGTGAAGAAGAAGGTCTGATGATCCCAGCAGCAAGGGCATCGTCAATGTACTTTTCCATGGCGAGCCGCTCAGGTGAAGACAAGGAGTAGAGATGGCCCTTAGGAGGCGCTGTACCTGGCAGAAGGTCGATGCAGCAGTCGTACGGTCTATGCGGCGGAAGAGATGTGGCCTTGGCCTTGTTGAACACCTCCTTTAGGTCTAGATAATATGAGGGAACCTTGGTGAGATCTGGAAAATCCTCCTCCCTTGAACGGGGAGGCTGCCGGAGGGTGGTCCTGGAAGATCCCAGCAAACTGCTCCTTGACGGATCCTTCATAGACTCAGGAGAAGAATCATGCAGATAGATGAGTTTACAGTTATTCCCCCAAGAAATTACTTCCCCAGTACCCCAGTTCATGTGAGGATTTTGGTAAGACAGCCAAGGGAGCCCCAAAACCAGAGGATGAAGAGGACAGTCGAGGAGATGAAAACTGATGGTCTCAAGGTGATTACCTGCCACGATGAGTTGAACAGGTTGAGTTCGGTGAATTACCCTGTACAGTAGGCGCCCATCCAGTGCACTAGCCTCCATAGGATCTTGAAGCTGTTCACGTTCCAGCTTCAATTCATCAGCCAAGCGAATGTCCATGAAGTTCTCATCTGCCCCAGAATCAACCAAAGCCTGCAGGGAGTGCCACTGGGAATGCACCAACAATTGTAACCGTCGACAATGGACGAGAGGAACGGCTCATAGGAGTGGTACAACTCACCAATGTCCTCTCTTTCATTGGTGAGCTTTGTCTTTTACTGAACAGCTGTTCAACAAATGTCCCAGTTCACCACAGTAAAAACACCTCATTTCCCTTAGGCGGCGCTGCCGTTCCTCCGGACTGAGTTTGGCTCGTCCCACCTGCATGGGCTCCGAAGATGCAGGTGGCGCTGTAGGCTGACTGGACCGGCCGAGAGGGAAGAAGTCCCGACCGGAAGGTGAAGGGCGACGCTGCCGCCACTGCTGGGAGGAGGAGCGAACTGCAGCCGATCTCCTCTCTCGCTCTCTTCTCTGAGCCTAGCGTCAATTTGGATAGCCAGGGAAATCATAGACTCGACGTCGGAAGGCAGGGTTAGAGGAGCCAATTGATCTTTGATAGCTTCAGACAATCCATTGCGAAAAGCATCCAACAAAGCAGCCTCATTCCATCCACCCTTAGCAGCAACAGTTCGAAAGTCAATAGCAAAATCCATAACAGAGCGATTACCTTGTTTCATGGAGACCAGGTTCTGTGAAGCCTCTCGGCCAGGATTGGAGTGATCAAACGTGCGGGACAGAGCTTCCATGAACAGGACCGATGTCTGGCAAACAGGAGAATTCCGAGACCACTCCGCCGTGGCCCAAGCCTCTGCCCTACCCGACAGGTGCGTGATGATAAAGGCTACCCTTGAGCGTTCTGATGAAAAGGAAGCCGCTTGAAGTTCGAAATGCAGTCCACACTGAATCAAAAAAGGTCTACATTTCTCTGATTCGCCCGAAAAGTGTTCCGGTCTTGCCAGGTGGACGAATGGAGATGCTGCAGCAGCCGCGGCCATCGGAGCTCCTGGAGACACAGACAAGGAAACAGACTCGGCAGGCACGGGAGCCGCAGCAGGAAACAAAGAATTCAGCCGAGTAACCAGGTCTTCAAACCGAGAACTTAAAGTGTTCACCTGTGAACCGATGTCTGCCTGGAACCCCTGCTGACGCTCGCCGAGATCCCGGAACCCGGCGACGATCGAGGAGAGTTGACCCTCGTAATGCGAGATGCGCTCCTCTTGCTTCTGGAGCGCTGCACGAAAAGGATCAGAGCCCGCTGAGTCCATTGTTAGCCAGTTCGTAATGTCAGAACTGAACGAGGAGGAGGACACAAATGCAGGCTCAGACACAGGGCAGATCAGTCTTCGGCGTTTAATCGGTCCAAGTCAGTACACAGGTAGGCAAAACAGAGGCAACAGTACCATATAGGAGCAGGCAAGAATCAGTGGTCGAAAATACAGGCAAAGGTCGAGGTCACAAGATTTCGAGAGCTGGAACGAGGTGATACCAAGTAGCATACACAACGAACTGGCAATGGGAACTAAAACACAAAAGGCTTAAATACAGACTAGCAGGGGATAACGAGACACAGGTGAAACACATCAGGGCGTGGCCAACAGACTAGCAGGGGATAACGAGACACAGGTGAAACACATCAGGGCGTGGCCAACAATCACATGAGGGTAAACGACCTGACAGGAAATGGGACCTGAAACAAGAGGAGATGTGAGACACCAAAATAAAACAAGAATGCAAACTCTAATACTAAAAACCAATAAGAAACAGAAACTAGATCAAACGCGAGACCTGACACGTAAGGCTGTGATAAGGCCTCTCATGGTAGGCTGGTCTGGAAGATTAAGATGTATGATGACTTGGTCATATGGATTCAGAACTCGATTATTCATTGAAGACAGAGGTTTGTGGTAGAAGGAAGATATTCCGGCTGGAGGTCTGTGACCAGTGGAGTTCGACAGGGATCTGCTGCGACATCTGCTATTTGTGATAAGTTTAGTTATTTGTCATGTGTACCGAGGTAGAGTGAAAAACTTTTGGTGAATGCTGACCAGTCAGAGGAAAGACAATACATGATTACAATCAAGCCATACAGATATATTAAAAAAGGAACTAACATTTTGTGCAAGGTAAAGTCCAATAAAGTCCGATTAAAGATAATCCAAGGGTCTCCAATGAGGTACATAGTACTCAGGACTGCTCTCTAGTTATTGAGGATGATTCAGTTGTCTGATAACAGCTGGGAAGAAACTGTCCTTAAAGTGTGTTGGAAGTGGATGAAAAAGTGGGATAACTGAGAGCAAGTGTGAATGGGTGATCAATGGTTAGTATAGGCTCGATGGGCTGAAGAGTCTGTTTCTATGCTGTATCTCTAAACTAAACTAAACTTTTCAACAATGACATTCTGGAGTAGGGCAACTCAAACTGCACACGCCACTCCAGTTGTCTCACTACACTCTCAGATCTACCTTATCTACACAATTGTCCAACTCAGCTCGATTCTGTGACCAATACAATTTCAATTTTGTTTTAAGTAGTGATTCCTTGAATGTGTTCCGTTGTTTGTTTCTGAAGTTTCACACGGGATAGCTGACATTTAATTCTGTGAATTAGTCCATTGGGCAGTGTTCAGCATGGTACACCTATGTGTATTACATGACAAGGATTGTATGTCACACCTCTTCTCCTTGTCTGACACTTGTCTCCTCTTCACCTCTAGCCTATGTCACTACTCCCCTATCTGCTAATCAGCCCCCAACTTGAATCCAGCTTTGTCCTGCTCCCATCTCTTTCCAGCTTTCTCCCAACTCCATCAGTCTGAAGAAAGGTCGTGATCTGAAACATCTGTCCATTCCTTTGCAGTCAGACAGATGGTGCCTGACCCACTGAGTACCTCCAGCACTGTTTCTGACCTAGTTATTCCTTGGTTAAAGTTATCCGAGGGAAAGTGGGTTTATTAGTCATGACAGTGAGGTGATAGTGATCCAGTCACAGCCTCATGGACACGTCCAGTTTTGGGCCCCGTATCTGAGGAAGGATGTGCCGGCTCTGGAGAGAGTCCAGAGGAGGTTTACAAGGATTGACCTATGATACCTGACACAAGGTCGAAGGTTACCTGGAGGACAAGAACTCGGACCAATCGGAGGAGGGAGAAATTCCCCGTGACCCGCGGTGACAGCAGGCAACGGCGGAGGCTGAGGAATGGCCTCAATGGCGCTCTCTCCCCTCCTCTCTCCCCTCCTCTCTCTCCCTCTCTCTCCCTCTCTCTCCCCGCCTCTCTCTCCACCCCCCTCTCCTCCCCCCCTCTCCTCCCCCCCCTCTCCCCCCCCCCCCCCTCTCCCCCCCCCTCTCCCCCCTCTCCTCTCTCTCTCCCCCCCTCTCTCTCCCTCTCCCCCCCTCTCTCTCCCCCCCCCCTCTCTCCCCCATCTCTCTCTCTCCCCCATCTCTCTCTCTCTCCCCCATCTCTCCCTCTCTCTCCCCCTCTCTCTCTCTCCCCCATCTCTCTCTCTCTCCCCCCGCTCTCTCTCTCCCACCTCTCCCCCCCTCTCTTTCTCTTTCCTCTCTACCCCCCCTCTCTCTCTCCCCCCCTCTCTCTCCCCCCTCTCTCTCTCCGCTCCCTTCTCCCTCCTCCCTTTCTCCTCCTTTTAATAAATTATTAGTTTTTAATAAACAAACTCGAGGCTGATGTTCTCTGGTCAGGGTGGCACAGCGGTAGAGTTGCTGCCTCGATCCTGACTACGGGCGCTGTCTGTACGGTGGAGTTTGTACGTTCTCCCGTGACCTGCGTGAGATCTTCGGTTTCCTCCCACACTCCAAAGCCATACAGGTTAATTGGCTTGGTGTAAATGTAAAACTTGTCCCTAGTGGTAGTAGGATAGTGTTAATGTGCGGGGATTGCTGGTCGGCACGGACACAGTGGGCCAAAGGGCCTGTTTCCCCACTGTATCTCTAAACTAAAACTCTAAAACTTGATGTTGTCTAGGGACATTGGGAAGGGCAAGTGGATGAAGTGTTCGTGGAGCAATAACCACTGTTTGATTAGGTTTAAGATAGTTCTGGACAAGGCCCATGTGTTCAAATTCTAAATTGGGGCAAGGCCAACTTTCTTGTGTATGGCGTGCACAGCCTAAAGTTGTAGGACAACTTGTTCTATTCGATTGTGCACGCCAGATTGATTGCATTCGTTGAAACAGGGTGGACCACATGAAGGTTGCAACCTCCCACCCCCAAGGCCAACTTTGAGGGGATGAGACAGAAACTCACTCATTGACCGGAGCAGGTTGTTGGAAGGAAAAGGAATGTCAGGGAAGTGGGATGTTTTTAAAAGTGCTGACAAGAGTTCAGGACATGCATGTCCTTGTTAGAGTGAGGGGTAAAGCAAGCTTGGCTGATGAGGGAAATTGAGGCTTTGGCCAAGAGTAAGAGTTGGGACAGCTGGGATCAGGTGCATCCCTGGAGGAGTTTTGGGAACTAAGGTGCTAGCTAAAAAAGGAAATAAGGAGATCGCATATAGCTCTATAGCTGTAGCAGATGTACAAAGGACAATCTCAAGAGATTGTATAAAGGGTAGCCAGAGAGAGTCAAGTCAAGGGAGTTTATTGTCATGTGTCCCAGATGGGACAATGACATTCTTGCTTGCTGCAGCACAACAGAGTATTTTAGGCATAAATACAGATCAGATCAGTGTGACCATATACCGTACAATATATATATACACATATAACTACACAGGTAAAGTGCAATAGGCTGTTATAGTTCAGAGTTTGTTTGAGGTTGAGTTTAATAGCCTGATAGCTGTGGGGAAGTAGCTATTCCTGAACCTGGATGTTGCAGATTTCAGGCTCCTGTACCTTCTACCTGAAGGCAGCAGAGAGATGAGTGTATGGCCAGGATGGTGTGGGTCCTTGATGGTGCTGGCAGCCTTTTTGAGGCAGCGCCTGCGATAGATAGATCCCCTCGAGAGTGGGACCTCTAAGGGATCAAAGCGCTCACCTCTGTGTGGAGCCACAGGAGAAGGACAAGATTTTACCATAGACGGAGGAACTTGGGGCAGTCAATGGAAGTGTCTTGAGAGCTGACAGTGTTACAGTCAAAGAAGTACTGTAGGTACTATCGTGTATGAAGGTAGAAACATCTCGAGCCTGATCGGATATATCCGAGGACATTGTGGGAAAGTAGAGAGGAGCTAGAATACAAAAAGGATCCAAGGAGATTTACGAGAATGATCCCAGGAATCAGTGGGTTAACATGATGAGTGTTTGACGGCACTGGGCCTGTACTCGCTGGAGTTTAGAAAAATGAGGGGGGACCTTACTGAAATGTACAGAATAGTGAAAAGCCTGGATAGAGTGGATGTGGAGAGGATGTTTCCACTAGTGGGAGAGTCTAGGACCTGAGGGCACAGCCTCAGAATTAAAGGACGTTCCTTTAGGAAGGAGATGAGGAGGAATTTCTTTAGTCAGAGGGCGGTGAATCTGTGGGATTCTTTGCCACAGACGGTGGTGAAGGCCACAAGTCGGTGGATATATTTAAGGCAGAGATAGATAGATTCTTGATTAGTGCGGGTGTCAGGGGGTATGTGGAGAAGGCAGGAGAATGGGGTTAGGAGGGAGAGATAGATCAGCCATGATTGAATGGCGGAGTAGACTTGATGGGCCGAATGGTCTGAATCTGCTCCTATCACATGAACACAGAGCGTAAACAGAACACATGATGATAATGGATACCTGGGCATCACGGTGGCAGACGGGGCAGAGTTGCAGCAGAGGCCAATAGATACGGGCAATGCACAAAGTCCTGCCGAGTAGGGGAATCGAGAAGCAGAGGACATGGGTTTAAGGTGAGGGGGGGACAGGCAGGGGGGGGGGTGTGAGGGGGGGACAGGCAGGGGGTGGGTGATGGGGGACAGGCAGGGGGTGGGGGGGGGGGAACAGACAGGGGGGGGGGGCGGGAGGGGGGGACAGGCAGGGGGGGGGTGGTGGGGGGGGTAGATTTAAAGTTTCATTCATTCAAGGTGGGGAACAGATTTAACAGGAACCTGACGGGTAACTTTTCCACACAAAGGGTGGTGGATGTATGGAACGAGCTGCCAGAGGAGGTAGTTGCGGCTGGGATTATCCAAACGTTTAAGAAACAGTTAGACAGGTACTTGGATAGGACAGGTTTGGAGCGATATGGACCAAACGCGGGCAGGTGGGGCTAGTGTAGATGGGGCACGTTGGGCTGAAGGAAGGGCCTGTTTCCGCTCTGTATCACTCTGACTAGTGCAGGGTCCAGAAGAGGTTTACGAGTGATTCCCTGGGTGATTGGGTTAATGTATGAGGAGCGTTCGAAGGCTCTGGGCCTGTACTCATGGAGTTTAGAAAGATTAGGGTGGATCATGAGTCATGGAAACAGGCCCTTCAGCCCAACTTGCCCACGCCGGCCAACATGTCCCATCTACACTAGTCACAGAGTCACGGAAACAGGCCCTTCCTTCAGCCCAACTTGGCCACACCGGCCAACATTGTCCCATTTACAGAAGTCCCACCTGCCCGTGTTTGGCCCATATCGCTCCAAACCTGTCCTATCCATGTATCTGTCCAAGTGTTGTGATAGTCCCAGCCTCAATTACCTCCTCTGGCAGCTCGTTCTATACACCCACCACCCTCTGTGTGGAAATGTTTGTCCTTAGGTTAACATTCTCAATGTGAACAATTTGTGAACCAGCTGCTGGTGTGGAATAAAAAATGGAATCATGGATAGAAAAATAACAAAACATTGGTGCAGCGGTAGAGTTGCTGCCTCACAGCGCCAGAGACCCGGGTTCCATGCTGACTACGGGTGCTGTCCATACAGAGTTTGCACGTTCTCTCCACGACCTGCGTGGGTTTTCTCCGGGTGCTCCGGTTTCATCCCACACTCCAAAGACGTGCGGGGTTTGTAGGTTAATTGCTTTTGGTAATTCGGTAATTGTAAAACTATCCCTAGTGTACGGGGCGATCGCTGGTCTGTACGGACTCTGGCCGAAGGGCCTGTTTCCGTGCTGTATCTCTAAACTAAACTAAAAAGATGTTTCCACTAGTGGGAGAGTCTAGGACCAGAGGGCACAGCCTCAGAATTAAAGGGTGTTCCTTTAGGAAGGAGATGAGGAAGAATTTCTTTAGCCAGAGGGTGGTGAATCTGTGGGATTCATTGCCACAGACGGCTGTGGAGGCCACAAGTCAGTGGATATATTTAAGGCCGAGATAGATAGATTGTTGATTATTACGGGTGTCAGAGGTTATGGGCAGGAGAATGGGGTTAGGAGGGAGCGATAGATCAGCTGTGATTGAATGGTAGAGTAGGCTCGATGGACCGAATGGCCTAATTCTGATTCTGCGTGCTATGGTCTTCTCTGACTTAAGGAAATGCAAGCAGCCACTTTATGTAAAGACCATTGAGTCAACAGAGGGCAATTATTGTCCCGCAGACAACTACTGCCCCAGGTGGATATCATGATGTGTGCAACAAACGTTGATTGGCTACTGGTGGGCAAAGGGTTAATGTAGTCATTGGCTTGATTGAAGCTGATTAGAAAATTGTCAGTTGTATAAAAGGGGGAGTTGTGGGAGTGTCTGAGTGCAGTTGGCCTGGGCTGTGGGTGGGAGCAGTGGTCTTTGAGCAGTGGATGGAAGCAGTGGTCCTGGGCTGTGGATGGATGGGAGCAGTGGTCGTGGGCTGTGGATGGAAGCAGTGGTCCTCGGCTATGGATGGATGGGAGCAGTGGTCAGTGTAGAGACAGGGAGTCTCCCCTTGTGTCTGATGTGGATCTACATCTCCAGGGCATGAGGTTGGTGAGAACACTATCGCTCTCTACTGAATTGTGTTTGCTTATTTGATTATTTGTGCTGACTTTTCCTTTTAATTGTTGTTATTTGAAGTGTCCAGGAATTTTAATGATTATTTTTTTTCTGGTGTAACTGGAATTGTGCTGTTTCTGTGCTGTATCTCCAAACTAAAAGGATGTTTCTACTAGTGAGAGAATCGGATCCAAGGGCACAGTGTCAGACTAAAAGGATGTATCTTTACTAAAGTGATGATATGCTAACCTTATCACAACTGAAATTGAATCAGGCTGATGTAAATGTAGAAACAAAGACCTGTAGATGCTGGTTTATACCAAAGATAGACACATTGCTGGAGTAACTGAGTGGGTCAGGCAACATCTCTGGAGAAACAAGAGATTTTGGGATGGAACAGAAGAAGGGTTCTTACCCAAAATATCACCCATCCTTTTCCTCCAGAGATGGTGCTTGACCTGCTGAGTTTCTCCAGCACTCTTATCATGGTCTCCTCTATATCCCACAGCTCTGCTCTTACTCCCCATCCCCCTACTCGTAACAAGGACAGAGTCCCCCATGTCCTCATCTTCCACCTTACCAGATGTCACATACAACAGATAATCCTCCAACATTTTTGCCACCTCCAACGGGATCCCACCACTGGCCTCATTTTCCCATTCTCCAATTTCAGTGGCTTCTCCCTCCTTCCCAGCACTCCCACAGCCTACTGTCTCTGCCTCTTTCTTTCTTTAGCCCGATCCCAACATCAGTCTGAAGAAGGGTCTTGACCTGAAACTTCGCCTATTCCTTCTCTCCATAGATGCTGCCTGACCTGGTGAGTTACTCCAACATTTTTGTCCACCTTTGATTTTTCCAGCGTCTGCAGTACTCTCTTAAACCACGCGGTGGGAGTGTTGACCAAATATTGGACGGGCCTGCAGTGCGGCGGATCACCACACGGTGGGAGTGTTGGCCACAAATTGGACGGGCCTGGAGTGCGGCGGATCTCCACACGGTGGGAGTGTTGACCATAAATTGGAGCGATCTGTTGTGTAAATTCATGCACATTGGGAGCGCTGTCTACAAATTAGACATTGTGCTCTTTACTGCAAAATGGTTCTTTGTTGCTCTGTGACTTTTTCCCTTTCCCTGTAATGCACCCATTGCCCAGATGCTAAACATAGTAAAAGCCCTGAAACTAGGGAAGATTTGGGATGAAAATCAAGGAACTGCAGGTGCTGGTTTACAAAAAAAAAGGGGCACAAAGTGCTGGAGTAACTCAGTGGGTCAGGCAGCATCTGTGGCGAACACGGGTAGGTAATGTTTCACAGAGTGCTGGAGTAACTCAGTGGGTCAGGCAGCATCTGTGGAGAACATCGATATGTGATGTTTCACAGGTGACGCTTCACAGAATTAAATATTAATAATTAAGTAATAACGAAATGGCAACGAAACCTAACAATAACTAAATAATGATAATAAATAAATAGTAATAACTAAGAAATACCAACTAACTAGTCCTTGTACGCTCATCTCTCAAACAGGAGTTCCATATTCCCTCTATTCCTTCCACCCATCTTTCCTGGTTTCATATTTCCGTTCTCTCCTTATTTGGCATTTTGTCCCTTTCACCTTGAACCTTTGGCACTCACTCCATCCATATGTTCATCACGCCTCATGTGTACCACCTATTTCCTTGCTGGCTTTGTCCTGCGTGCCTCTGCCTCTTTTCACTCTCTTTCATCAGTCTGAGGAAGGTTGCTGACCTGAGGTGTCATCTGTCCATTCCACTTGCAGTCAGGCAGATTGTGCCTGAACTGCTGAATGCCTCCAGCACTTTGTTTTTGGACAGAGCCATGTTCCCTGGTTGTAGTTGGCTCCTGTTACAGGGAAAGTAGAGTTTAATATTTTTGATTGAAGCTCTGGGGGGGTTGGGTTTTCCAGGTAATTTTAACCATCTGGACACCACTGAATGTTTGTTTATATCTAACGCTTAAATGTCCACGTGAAGAGTAAGGCATCGGGCAACGTGGTTGGGAGAACACTTGTGAAATATAATGGGTATTCGATGTAACTGGGGCGTTGCTGTGCTTGTAAATTGTGTCAGTGCTGGAGCAACTCGATGGGTGCAGTAACATCGCTGGAGAACATGGATTGGTAATTTTGGTTTGGGACTCTTCAGAACTTAAACTCTTAAGGTAGCCTAAACATATTCGACTACATTAATATTGGCCCAACCTGTATGAGTCTTGACTGCAGAGACACAATGGTCCTGGTTGGAGATACACCTCGAGGCATTGTCCACATGTCCAAGTGTTTTTACCTTGAGGACTAGAATCTTCTCACCAGGACTGTCCGACCCACTGATTTACTCCTGCACTTTGTCTAATTGTAGAGAAGGACGTTGGAACATTTCAAACATTAAGATGTTATGTTAATTTGATTTTTCAGCATCAAGTCTTCCTGGATTTGGTCTTTATGGATGTCATTGGAAGATAAGGTACGTATTTCTAACACTCTTCAGTTTAATGGGATAAATGTGTTAAATTATTGATGGCTTTTCCAAATTTGTTTCTTCAACATCGAGGAGCTCGCAGTCTCGGGTAGAGACCGATGTCGGGAAGCTCCAAAGAACGCAAAAGCTTCGACTAGACCGCGAGTGAGATGGGATTCAACCTCCCGGTGCAGGACCCCCGACACGGACGGACCGACTGCTGGCTACGGGAGTCAAGATCGTGCCGTCAACAGAAGGCTCGAGGCCCCAGACCAGGGGAGACCAAAGAAGGGAAGAGTTTGAACTTTGTGTTCTGTTGCTTTTTATTGGTATGAGTGTATGGTAAATGAAATTCCTCGTGTTGCAAATCATACTTTTTTTTGCAACACGAGCCTCCCATGTTTGAATCGTGAGTAAATACTCAGTGCTGGAGGAACTTGGTGGGTTTGACAACCCCTGAAGGAATGGACAGATGACTAATCGGGTCGGGAGCTCTCAGTCTGAAATACGGGGGAGAGCTGGAAATGAGGTGGGGGTTGGGCACTGCCTGACAAGTGATGGGCGGATTACAGGTGAGTGGGTGATGGGCAAATGGATGGAGTAAGTGCCAAAGGCTGAGGTGGAAGTGATAAAACATGTTGGATAAGGACAAGAACTCTGAAATGTAAAACCAGGGCGAGGTGGGGTTGGAAGGTAAAAGGGAAATATGGGACAGTTGAGAGATGAGCATACTTCCCTTCATTAACTAAATAACAATAACTAAATAACAATAACTAAATAACAATAACTAAATAACAAGTAAATACAACCAAATAGTAATAACTAAGTAATACCAACTAACTAGTCCTTTCTTGTACGCTCATCTCTCAAACTGTCCCATATTCCATCTATCCCTTCCACCCATCTCTCCTAGTTTCATATTTCCGTTTTCTCCTTATTTGGCATATTGTCCCTTTCACCGTGAGCCTTTGGCACTCACCCCATCCATATGCTTATCATGCCTCGCATGTACCACCTATTTCCTTGCTGGCTTTGTCCTGCGTGCCTCTGCCTCTTTTCACACTCTCTCATCAGTCTGAGGAAGGTTGCTGACCTGAGGTGACATCTGTCCATTCCATTTGCAGTCAGGCAGATTGTGCCTGAACCGCTGAATGCCTGCAGCACTTTGTCTTTGGACAGAGCCATGTTCCCTGGTTGTAGTTGGCTCCTGTTACAGGGAAAGTAGAGTTTAATATTTTTGACTGAAGCTCTGGGGGGGGGTTGGGTTTTCCAGGTAATTTTAACCATCTGGACACCACTGAATGTTTGTTTATATCTAACGCTTAAATGTCCACGTGAAGAGTAAGGCATCGGGCAACGTGGTTGGGAGAACACTTGTGAAATATAATGGGTATTCGATGTAACTGGGGCGTTGCTGTGCTTGTAAATTGTGTCAGTGCTGGAGCAACTCGATGGGTGCAGTAACATCGCTGGAGAACATGGATTGGTAATTTTGGTTTGGGACTCTTCAGAACTTAATCTCTTAAGGTAGCCTAAACATATTCGACTACATTAATATTGGCCCAACCTGTATGAGTCTTGACTGCAGAGACACAATGGTCCTGGTTGGAGATACACCTCGAGGCATTGTCCACATGTCCAAGTGTTTTTACCTTGAGGACTAGAATCTTCTCACCAGGACTGTCCGACCCACTGAGTTACTCCTGCACTGTGTCTAATTGTAGAGAAGGACGTTGGAACATTTCAAACATTAAGATGTTATGTTAATTTGATTTTTCAGCATCAAGTCTTCCTGGATTTGGTCTTTATGGATGTCATTGGAAGATAAGGTACGTATTTCTAACACTCTTCAGTTTAATGGGATAAATGTGTTAAATTATTGATGGCTTTTCCAAATTTGTTTCTTCAACATCGAGGAGCTCGCAGTCTCGGGTAGAGACCGATGTCGGGAAGCTCCAAAGAACGCAAAAGCTTCGACTAGACCGCGAGTGAGCTGGGATTCAACCCCCCCCCCCCCCGGTGCAGGACCCCCGACACGGACGGACCGACCGCTGGCTACGGGAGTCAAGATCGTGCCGTCAACAGAAGGCTCGAGGCCCCAGACCAGGGGAGACCAAAGAAGGGAAGAGTTTGAACTTTGTGTTCTGTTGCTTTTTATTGGTATGAGTGTATGGTAAATGAAATTCCTCGTGTTGCAAATCATACTTTTTTTTGCAACACGAGCCTCCCATGTTTGAATCGTGAGTAAATACTCAGTGCTGGAGGAACTTGGTGGGTTTGACAACCCCTGAAGGAATGGACAGATGACTAATCGGGTCGGGAGCTCTCAGTCTGAAATACGGGGGAGAGCTGGAAATGAGGTGGGGGTTGGGCACTGCCTGACAAGTGATGGGCGGATTACAGGTGAGTGGGTGATGGGCAAATGGATGGAGTAAGTGCCAAAGGCTGAGGTGGAAGTGATAAAACATGTTGGATAAGGACAAGAACTCTGAAATGTAAAACCAGGGTGAGGTGGGGTTGGAAGGTAAAAGGGCAATATGGGACAGTTGAGAGATGAGCATACTTCCCTTCATTAACTAAGCATTAACTAAATAACAATAACTAAATAACAATAACTAAATAACAAGTAAATACAACCAAATAGTAATAACTAAGTAATACCAACTAACTAGTCCTTTCTTGTACGCTCATCTCCCAAACTGTCCCATATTCCATCTATCCCTTACACCCATCTCTCCTAGTTTCATATTTCCGTTTTCTCCTTATTTGGCATATTGTCCCTTTCACCGTGAGCCTTTGGCACTCACCCCATCCATATGCTTATCATGCCTCGCATGTACCACCTATTTCCTTGCTGGCTTTGTCCTGCGTGCCTCTGCCTCTTTTCACTCTCTCTCATCAGTCTGAGGAAGGTTGCTGACCTGAGGTGACATCTGTCCATTCCATTTGCAGTCAGGCAGATTGTGCCTGAACTGCTGAATGCCTGCAGCACTTTGTCTTTGGACAGAGCCATGTTCCCTGGTTGTAGTTGGCTCCTGTTACAGGGAAAGTAGAGTTTAATATTTTTGACTGAAGCTCTGGGGGGGGGGTGGGTAGTTTCCAGGTAATTTTAACCATCTGGACACCACTGAATGTTTGTTTATATCTAACGCTTAAATGTCCACGTGAAGAGTAAGGCATCGGGCAACGTGGTTGGGAGAACACTTGTGAAGTATAATGGGTATTCGATGTAACTGGGGCGTTGCTGTGCTTGTAAATTGTGTCAGTGCTGGAGCAACTCGATGGGTGCAGTAACATCGCTGGAGAACATGGATTGGTAATTTTGGTTTGGGACTCTTCAGAACTTAAACTCTTAAGGTAGCCTAAACATATTCGACTACATTAATATTGGCCCAACCTGTATGAGTCTTGACTGCAGAGACACAATGGTCCTGGTTGGAGATACACCTCGAGGCATTGTCCACATGTCCAAGTGTTTTACCTTGAGGACTAGAATCTTCTCACCAGGACTGTCCGACCCACTGAGTTACTCCTGCACTGTGTCTAATTGTAGCGAAGGACGTTGGAACATTTCAACATTAAGATGTTATGTTAATTTGATTATTCAGCATCAAGTCTTCCTGGATTTGGTCTTTATGGATGTCATTGGAAGATAAGGTACGTATTTCTAACACTCTTCAGTTTAATGGGATAAATGTGTTAAATTATTGATGGCTTTTCCAAATTTGTTTCTTCAACATCGAGGAGCTCGCAGTCTCGGGTAGAGACCGATGTCGGGAAGCTCCAAAGAACGCAAAAGCTTCGACTAGACCGCGAGTGAGCTGGGATTCAACCCCCCCCCCGGTGCAGGACCCCCGACACGGACGGACCGACCGCTGGCTACGGGAGTCAAGATCGTGCCGTCAACAGAAGGCTCGAGGCCCCAGACCAGGGGAGACCAAAGAAGGGAAGAGTTTGAACTTTGTGTTCTGTTGCTTTTTATTGGCATGAGTGTATGGTAAATGAAATTCCTCGTGTTGCAAATCATACTTTTTTTTGCAACACGAGCCTCCCATGTTTGAATCGTGAGTAAATACTCAGTGCTGGAGGAACTTGGTGGGTTTGACAACCCCTGAAGGAATGGACAGATGACTAATCGGGTCGGGAGCTCTCAGTCTGAAATACGGGGGAGAGCTGGAAATGAGGTGGGGGTTGGGCACTGCCTGACAAGTGATGGGCGGATTACAGGTGAGTGGGTGATGGCAAATGGATGGAGTAAGTGCCAAAGGCTGAGGTGGAAGTGATAAAACATGTTGGATAAGGACAAGAACTCTGAAATGTAAAACCAGGGTGAGGGTGGGGTTGGAAGGTAAAAGGGAAATATGGGACAGTTGAGAGATGAGCATACTTCCCTTCATTAACTAAGCATTAACTAAATAACAATAACTAAATAACAATAACTAAATAATAAGTAATACTAACACTAAATAGATAATAATAGTATAACTAAGTAATACCAACTAACTAGTCCTTCTTGTACGCTCATCTCTCAAACAGGAGTTCCATAGTTCCATCTATCCTTCCACCCATCTTCCTAGTTCATATTTCCGTTCTTCTCCTTATTTGGCATATTGTCCCTTTCACCGTGAGCCTTTGGCACTCACTCCATCCATATGCTTCAATCACGCCTCATTGTACCACCTATTTCCTTGCTGGCTTTGTCCTGCGTGCCTCTGCCTCTTTTCACTCTCTTTCATCAGTCTGAGGAAGGTTGCTGACCTGAGGTGTCATCTGTCCATTCCACTTGCAGTCAGGCAGATTGTGCCTGAACTGCTGAATGCCTCCAGCACTTTGTTTTTGGACAGAGCCATGTTCCCTGGTTGTAGTTGGCTCCTGTTACAGGGAAAGTAGAGTTTAATATTTTTGATGAAGCTCTGGGGGGGGTGGGTTTTCCAGGTAATTTTAACCATCTGGACACCACTGAATGTTTGTTTATATCTAACGCTTAAATGTCCACGTGAAGAGTAAGGCATCGGGCAACGTGGTTGGGAGAACACTTGTGAAATATAATGGGTATTCGATGTAACTGGGGCGTTGCTGTGCTTGTAAATTGTGTCAGTGCTGGAGCAACTCGATGGGTGCAGTAACATCGCTGGAGAACATGGATTGGTAATTTTGGTTTGGGACTCTTCAGAACTTAAACTCTTAAGGTAGCCTAAACATATTCGACTACATTAATATTGGCCCAACCTGTATGAGTCTTGACTGCAGAGACACAATGGTCCTGGTTGGAGATACACCTCGAGGCATTGTCCACATGTCCAAGTGTTTTTACCTTGAGGACTAGAATCTTCTCACCAGGACTGTCCGACCCACTGAGTTACTCCTGCACTTTGTCTAATTGTAGCGAAGGACGTTGGAACATTTCAAACATTAAGATGTTATGTTAATTTGATTATTCAGCATCAAGTCTTCCTGGATTTGGTCTTTATGGATGTCATTGGAAGATAAGGTACGTATTTCTAACACTCTTCAGTTTAATGGGATAAATGTGTTAAATTATTGATGGCTTTTCCAAATTTGTTTCTTCAACATCGAGGAGCTCGCAGTCTCGGGTAGAGACCGATGTCGGGAAGCTCCAAAGAACGCAAAAGCTTCGACTAGACCGCGAGTGAGCTGGGATTCAACCCCCCCCCCCCGGTGCAGGACCCCCGACACGGACGGACCGACCGCTGGCTACGGGAGTCAAGATCGTGCCGTCAACAGAAGGCTCGAGGCCCCAGACCAGGGGAGACCAAAGAAGGGAAGAGTTTGAACTTTGTGTTCTGTTGCTTTTTATTGGCATGAGTGTATGGTAAATGAAATTCCTCGTGTTGCAAATCATACTTTTTTTTTGCAACACGAGCCTCCCATGTTTGAATCGTGAGTAAATACTCAGTGCTGGAGGAACTTGGTGGGTTTGACAACCCCTGAAGGAATGGACAGATGACTAATCGGGTCGGGAGCTCTCAGTCTGAAATACGGGGGAGAGCTGGAAATGAGGTGGGGGTTGGGCACTGCCTGACAAGTGATGGGCGGATTACAGGTGAGTGGGTGATTGGGCAAATGGATGGAGTAAGTGCCAAAGGCTGAGGTGGAAGTGATAAAACATGTTGGATAAGGACAAGAACTTCTGAAATGTAAAACCAGGGTGAGGTGGGGTTGGAAGTTAAAAGGGAAATATGGGACAGTTGAGAGATGAGCATACTTCCCTTCATTAACTAAGCATAACAAATACACAATAATAAATAACAATAAATAAATAACAAGTAAATACAACCAAATAGTAAAACTAAGTAATACCAACTAACTAGTTCTTGTACGCTCATCTCTCAACGTCCCATATTCCTCTATCCATTCCACCATTCCCTAGTTTCATATTTCCGTTCTCTCCTTATTTGGCATTTTGTCCCTTTCACCGAGCCTTTGGCACTCACCCATCCATGCTCATCATGCCCTCCTCTGTACCACCTATTCCCTTGCTTTGTCCTGCGTGCCTCTGCCTCTTTTCACTCTCTTTCATCAGTCTGAGGAAGGTTGCTGACCTGAGGTGTCATCTGTCCATTCCACTTGCAGTCAGGCAGATTGTGCCTGAACCTGCTGAATGCCTGCCAGCACTTTGTCTTTGGACAGAGCATGTTCCCCTGGTTGTAGTTGGCTCCTGTTACAGGGAAAGTAGAGTTTAATATTTTTGACTGAAGCTCTGGGGGGGTTGGGTTTTCCAGGTAATTTTAACCATCTGGACACCACTGAATGTTTGTTTATATCTAACGCTTAAATGTCCACGTGAAGAGTAAGGCATCGGGCAACGGGTTGGGAGAACACTTGTGAAGTATAATGGGTATTCGATGTAACTGGGGCGTTGCTGTGCTTGTAAATGTGTCAGTGCTGGAGCAACTCGATGGGTGCAGTAACATCGCTGGAGAACATGGATTGGTAATTTTGGTTTGGGACTCTTCAGAACTTAAACTCTTAAGGTAGCCTAAACATATTCGAACTACATAATATTGGCCCAACCTGTATGAGTCTTGACTGCAGAGACACAATGGTCCTGGTGGAGATACACCTCGAGGCATGTCCACATGTCCAAGTGTTTTTACCTTGAGGACTAGAATCTTCTCACCAGGTACTGTCCGACCCACTGAGTTACTCCTGCACTTTGGTCTCATTGTTAGCGAAGGACGTTGGAACATTTCAAACATTAAGATGTTATGTTAATTTGATATTTTTTCAGCATCAAGTCTTCCTGGATTTGGTCTTTATGGATGTCATTGGAAGATAAGGTACGTATTTCTAACACTCTTCAGTTTAATGGGATAAATGTGTTAAATTATTGATGGCTTTTCCAAATTTGTTTCTTCAACATCGAGGAGCTCGCAGTCTCGGGTAGAGACCGATGTCGGGAAGCTCCAAAGAACGCAAAGCTTCGACTAGACCGCGAGTGAGCTGGGATTCAACCCCCCCCCCACGGTGCAGGACCCCCGACACGGACGGACCGACCGCTGGCTACGGGATTCAAGATCGTGCCGTCAACAGAAGGCTCGAGGCCCCAGACCAGGGGAGACCAAGAAGGGAAGAGTTTGAACTTTGTGTCTGTTGCTTTTTTATTGGTATGAGTGTATGGTAAATGAAATTCCTCGTGTTTGCAAATCATACTTTTTTTGCAACACGAGCCTCCCATGTTTGAACTCGTGAGTAAATACTCAGTGCTGGAGGAACTTGGTGGGTTGACAACACCCCTGAAGGAATGGACAGATGACTTAATCGGGGTCGGGAGCTCTCAGTCTGAAATACGGGGGAGGAGCTGGAAATGAGGTCGGGTTGGGCCACTGCCTGACAAGTGATGGGCGGATTACAGGTGAGTGGGGTGATGGGCAAATGGATGGAGTAAGTGCCAAAGGCTGAGGTGGAAGTGATAAAACATGTTGGATTAAGGACAAGACTCTGAAATGTTAAAACCAGGGTGAGGTGGGGTGGAGGTAAAGGAAATTGGACAAGGAGTTGAGAGAGAGCATACTTCATCATAACTAAGTAATAACTTAAATAAACAATAAAACTAATAATAGTAATAAAAATAAATACAATAAACTAAATAATGATAAAAATAAAATAGTACTAACTAAGAAATACCACTAACTAGTCCTGTACGCTCATCTCTCAAACAGGAGTTCCATATTCCCTCTATTCCTTCACACCATCTTTCCTGGTTTCATATTTCCGTTCTCTCCTTATTTGGCATTTTGTCCCCTTTCACCTTGAACCTTTGGCACTCCTCCATCCATTGCTCATCACGCCTCATGTGTAACCACCTATTTCCTTGCTGGCTTTGTCCTGCGTGCCTCTGCCTCTTTTCACTCTCTTTCATCAGTCTGAGGAAGGTTGCTGACCTGAGGTGTCATCTGTCCATTCCACTTGCAGTCAGGCAGATTGTGCCTGAACTGCTGAATGCCTCCAGCACTTTGTCTTTGGACAGAGGCATGTTCCCCGGTTGTAGTTGGCTCCTGTTATAGGGAACGTAGAGTTTAATATTGTGGTTAAGTCTCACTTTTATTAATGCTGCCCTTCCAAGTACTGTAGTTTTTGCAGTTGGTTTAAATCCCTGATTTGGATACATCTGCATTGGTACAATTTCACTTAGACTTGGCTCTATGCTGGTAGCAATATCTGCTATGGATTGTCAGTCTCCTCCCAATCCTAATGCTGTAGTCACACCCAATGGGCCTTCCTGGAGATATTACTCCAGGCACTGGGTGTTCATTTTGGAGAAAGTAAAATTATGTCACCCGGTACTCTCTAACCCTAACCTGTTGCGGGTTTCGAAAGAAACTGTGGTGCCCATCCAAAATGTGTCCAATCTCCTTCATTGCTTGATAAATGGGTTGTCAACTTGGTGATCCAAGTATGTGTTAGTGGTTAAAGGTTAAAGGTGTAAAACAGAATGTTGGGAGGAATCAAACTCTCAGTGATTGTTGTATTGACGTAATGTTGTATCGCCGAAATGTTGTATCGCCGAAATGTTGTATCGCCGAAATGTTGTATCGCCTAAATGTTATATCGCCGAAATGTATCGCTGAACTGTTGGGTTTAGAGTCGTTAGGGTTTAGAGTCGTTAGGGTTTAGAGTCGTTAGGGTTTAGAGTCGTTAGGGTTTAGAGTCGTTAGGGTTTAGAGTCGTTAGGGTTTAGAGTCGTTAGGGTTTAGAGTCGTTAGGTTTAGAGTCGTTAGGGTTTAGAGTCGTTAGGGTTTAGAGTCGTTAGGGTTTAGAGTCGTTAGGGGTTTAGAGTCGTTAGGGTTTAGAGTCGTTAGGGTTTAGAGTCGTTAGGGTTTAGAGTCGTTAGGGTTTAGAGTCGTTAGGGTTTAGAGTCGTTAGGGTTTAGAGTCGTTAGGGTTTAGAGTCGTTAGGGTTTAGAGTCGTTAGGGTTTAGAGTCGTTAGGGTTTAGAGTCGTTAGGGTTTAGAGTCGTTAGGGTTTAGAGTCGTTAGGGTTTAGAGTCGTTAGGGTTTAGAGTCGTTAGGGTTTAGAGTCGTTAGGGTTTAGAGTCGTTAGGGTTTAGAGTCGTTAGGGTTTAGAGTCGTTAGGGTTTAGAGTCGTTAGGGTTTAGAGTCGTTAGGGTTTAGAGTCGTTAGGGGTTAGAGTCGTTAGGGTTTAGAGTCGTTAGGGGTTAGAGTCGTTAGGGTTTAGAGTCGTTAGGGTTTAGAGTCGTTAGGGTTTAGAGTCGTTAGGGTTTAGAGTCGTTAGGGTTTAGAGTCGTTAGGGTTTAGAGTCGTTAGGGTTTAGAGTCGTTAGGGTTTAGAGTCGTTAGGGTTTAGAGTCGTTAGGGTTTAGAGTCGTTAGGGTTTAGAGTCGTTAGGGTTTAGAGTCGTTAGGGTTTAGAGTCGTTAGGGTTTAGAGTCGTTAGGGTTTAGAGTCGTTAGGGTTAGAGTCGTTAGGGTTTAGAGTCGTTAGGGTTTAGAGTCGTTAGGGTTTAGAGTCGTTAGGGTTTAGAGTCGTTAGGGTTTAGAGTCGTTAGGGTTTAGAGTCGTTAGGGTTTAGAGTCGTTAGGGTTTAGAGTCGTTAGGGTTTAGAGTCGTTAGGGTTTAGAGTCGTTAGGGTTAGAGTCGTTAGGGTTTAGAGTCGTTAGGGTTTAGAGTCGTTAGGGTTTAGAGTCGTTAGGGTTTAGAGTCGTTAGGGTTTAGAGTCGTTAGGGTTTAGAGTCGTTAGGGTTTAGAGTCGTTAGGGTTTAGAGTCGTTAGGGTTTAGAGTCGTTAGGGTTTAGAGTCGTTAGGGTTTAGAGTCGTTAGGGTTTAGAGTCGTTAGGGTTTAGAGTCGTTAGGGTTTAGAGTCGTTAGGGTTTAGAGTCGTTAGGGTTTTTAGAGTCGTTAGGGTTTAGAGTCGTTAGGGTTTAGAGTCGTTAGGGTTTAGAGTCGTTAGGGTTTTAGAGTCGTTGGGGTTTAGAGTCGTTAGGGTTTAGAGTCGTTAGGGTTTAGAGTCGTTAGGGTTTAGAGTCGTTAGGGTTTAGAGTCGTTAGGGTTTAGAGTCGTTAGGGTTTAGAGTCGTTAGGGTTTAGAGTCGTTAGGGTTTAGAGTCGTTAGGGTTTAGAGTCGTTGGGGTTTAGAGTCGTTAGGGTTTAGAGTCGTTAGGGTTTAGAGTCGTTGGGTTTAGAGTCGTTAGGGGTTTAGAGTCGTTAGGGGTTTAGAGTCGTTAGGGTTTAGAGTCGTTAGGGGTTTAGAGTCGTTAGGGGTTTAGAGTCGTTAGGGTTTAGAGTCGTTTGGGTTTAGAGTCGTTAGGGTTTAGAGTCGTTAGGGTTTAGAGTCGTTAGGGTTTAGAGTCGTTAGGGTTTAGAGTCGTTAGGGTTTAGAGTCGTTAGGGTTTAGAGTCGTTAGGGTTTTAGAGTCGTTAGGGTTTAGGTCGTTGGGTTTAGAGTCGTTGGGGTTAGAGTCGGTTAGGGTTTAGAGTCGTTAGGGTTTAGAGTCGTTAGGGTTTAGAGTCGTTAGGGTTTAGAGTCGTTAGGGTTTAGAGTCGTTAGGGTGTTAGAGTCGTTAGGGTTTAGAGTCGTTAGGGTTTAGAGTCGTTAGGGTTTAGAGTCGTTAGGGTTTAGAGTCGTTAGGGTTTAGAGTCGTTAGGGTTTAGAGGTCGTTAGGGTTTAGAGTCTTAGGGTTTAGAGTCGTTAGGGTTTAGAGGTCGTTAGGGTTTAGAGTCGTTAGGGTTTAGAGTCGTTAGGGGTTTAGAGTCGTTGGGTTTAGAGTCGTTGGGGTTTAGAGTCGTTGGGGTTTAGAGTCGTTGGGGTTTAGAGTCGTTGGGGTTTAGAGTCGTTGGGGTTTAGAGTCGTTGGGGTTTAGAGTCGTTGGGGTTTAGAGTCGTTAGGGTTTAGAGTCGTTGGGGTTTAGAGTCGTTGGTTAGAGTCGTTAGGGGTTTAGAGTCGTTGGGGTTTAGAGTCGTTGGGGTTTAGAGTCGTTGGGGTTTAGAGTCGTTGGGGTTTAGAGTCGTTGGGGTTTAGAGTCGTTGGGGTTTAGAGTCGTTGGGGTTTAGAGTCGTTGGGGTTTAGAGTCGTGGGGTTTAGAGTCGTTGGGTTTAGAGTCGTTGGGGTTTAGAGTCGTTGGGGTTTAGAGTCGTTGGGGTTTAGAGTCGTGGGGGTTTAGAGTAGTTGGGGTTTAGAGTCGTTGGGGTTTAGAGTCGTTGGGGTTTAGAGTCGTTGGGGTTTAGAGTCGTTGGGGTTTAGAGTCGTTGGGGTTTAGAGTCGTTGGGGTTTAGAGTCGTTGGGGTTTAGAGTCGTTAGGGTTTAGAGTCGTTAGGGTTTAGAGTCGTTAGGGTTTAGAGTCGTTAGGGTTTAGAGTCGTTAGGGTTTAGAGTCGTTAGGGTTTAGAGTCGTTAGGGTTTAGAGTCGTTAGGGTTTAGAGTCGTTAGGGGTTTAGAGTCGTTAGGGTTTAGAGTCGTTAGGGTTTAGAGTCGTTAGGGTTTAGAGTCGTTAGGGGTTTAGAGTCGTTAGGGGTTTAGAGTCGTTAGGGTTTAGAGTCGTTAGGGTTTAGAGTCGTTAGGGTTTAGAGTCGTTAGGGTTTTAGAGTCGTTAGGGGTTTAGAGTCGTTAGGGTTTAGAGTCGTTAGGGTTTAGAGTCGTTAGGGTTTAGAGTCGTTAGGGTTTAGAGTCGTTAGGGTTTAGAGTCGTTAGGGTTTAGAGTCGTTAGGGTTTAGAGTCGTTGGGGTTTAGAGTCGTTGGGGTTTAGAGTCGTTGGGGTTTAGAGTCGTTGGGGTTTAGAGTCGTTGGGGTTTAGAGTCGTTAGGGGTTTTAGAGTCGTTGGGGTTAGAGTCGTTGGGTTTAGAGTCGTTGGGGTTTAGAGTCGTTGGGGTTTAGAGTCGTTGGGGTTTAGAGAGTTGGGGTTTAGAGTCGTTTGGGGTTTAGAGGTCGGTTGGGGTTTAGAGGTCGTTGGGTTTTAGAGTCGTTAGGGGTTTAAGAGTCGTTGGGGTTTAGAGTCGTTGGGGTTTAGAGTCGTTGGGTTTAGAGGCGTTGGGTTTAGAGTCGTTGGGGTTTAGATCGTTTAGGGGTTAGAGTCGTTGGGGTTAGAGTCGTTGGGGTTTAGAGTCGTTAGGGTTTAGAGTCGTTGGGGTTTAGAGTCGTTGGGGTTTAGAGTCGTTGGGGTTTAGAGTCGTTGGGGTTTAGAGTCGTTGGGGTTTAGAGTCGTTGGGGTTTAGAGTCGTTAGGGTTTAGAGTCGCTTGGGGTTTAGAGTCGTTGGGGTTAGAGTCGTTGGGGTTTAGAGTCGTTGGGGTTTAGAGTCGTTGGGGTTTAGA
Organism: Amblyraja radiata; assembly: GCF_010909765.2. NCBI lineage: Eukaryota > Metazoa > Chordata > Chondrichthyes > Rajiformes > Rajidae > Amblyraja > Amblyraja radiata. The sequence continues at coordinate 26,767,479 of NC_045989.1, forward strand.
GTCGTGGGGTTTAGAGTCGTTGGGGTTTAGAGGTCGTTGGGGTTTAGAGGGTTGGGGTTAGAGTCGTTTGGGTTAGAGTCGTTGGGGTTTAGAGTCGTTGGGGTTTAGAGTCGTTGGGGTTTAGAGTCGTTGGGGTTTAGAGTCGTTGGGGTTTAGAGTCGTTGGGTTTAGAGTCGTGGGGTTTAGAGTCGTTGGGGGTTAGAGTCGTTGGGGGGTTAGAGTCGTTGGGGGTTTAGGAGTCGTTGGGGTTAGCAGTCGTTGGGGGTTAGAGAGTTTGGGGTTTAGAGTCGTTGGGGTTTAGAGTCGTTGGGGTTTAGAGTCGTGGGGTTTAGAGTCGTTGGGGTTTAGAGTCGTTGGGGTTTAGAGTCGTTGGGGTTTAGAGTCGTTGGGGTTTAGAGTCGTTGGGGGTTAGAGTCGTTGGGGTTTAGAGTCGTTGGGGTTTAGAGTCGTTGGGGTTTAGAGTCGTCGTGGTTTAGAGTCGTTGGGGTTTAGAGTCGTTGGGGTTTAGAGTCGTTGGGGTTTAGAGTCGTTGGGGTTTAGAGTCGTGGGGTTAGAGTCGTTGGGTTTTAGGTCGTTTGGGGTTTAGATCGTTGGGGTTTAGAGTCGTTGGGGTTTAGAGTCGTTGGGGTTTAGAGTCGTTGGGGTTTAGAGTAGTGGGGTTTAGAGTCGTTGGGGTTTAGAGTGTTGGGTTTAGAGTCGTGGGTTTAGAGTCGTTGGGGTTT